>NC_083578.1:6316459-6351459 GCF_027579695.1 Neoarius graeffei
GCTGTGTCTTTAAATTATATAAATTTCTTATAGGCCTACTTGTATTTCCTAGAATGCAAATGTGAGGAGTGACATATAAGCTATGTGCAATGTACAATATTCTTAATATCCACTGTAGATTTTGGTAGGTGCGTTGGGTATCTCTGTAAAGCCTCAGCTGCGCATGCCGCCTGGCAACGCGCACCCTCGCTACGTGCGCTAGGTGAAGGATCGGTCAGTGGAGAGCTCAGATAAGCTCAGCATGTTTAATTCCCCAAGTCAATGACAATAACTTTCGTGAGAAATAACGCGAATGTCTGCATCATGCGGGATTTGCGGGCGGGAGCGGGACAAAATATGGCAGGCCCGGGCGGGAGTGGGACTGAAAATCATAATTCTTTGCGGGAGCGGGACTGCACAGTGCGGGAGTGGGCGGGAGCGGGACTGAAAATTCTGTCCCGCGCAGACCTCTAACCGCAAACACCAAACTGCGCGTGTACCAAGCCTGTGTACTCAATACCCTCCCACATGGCAGTGAGTCTTGCACAACGTATGCTAGGCAGGAAAAAAGGCTGAACAGTTTCCACCTCCAGAACATTTTGTGGCAGGACAAGCTCACTAACACAGAAGTCCTCCAACACACTGGCATTCCAAGCCTGTACACCCTACTTAGCCAGAGGCGCCTCAGATGGCTAGGTCACGTGTGCCATATGGACCCAGGACGCATTCCAAAGGGCGTTCTGTATGGGGAACTGCATGAAGGATCACGTCCATTTGGAAGACTGCACCTCTGCTTCAAAGATGTGTGTAAAAGAGACTTGAAGCTGGCGGGAATCAATAAAAATAACTGGGAAAACACAGCAGACTCGCGTCAAGCCTGGAGGGCTGCGGTCAAAAACAGCATGCAAAAGGCCGAGCGTGACAGGAACAACCAACTTGTTGTGAAACGAGCAAAGAGGAAAGCTCCCAAAGAAGCATCAGGCTTCATGTGCAGTCGCTGCAGGAAAGACTGTCACTCTAGAGTTGGCCTTTTCAGCTATTCTAGAATATCCTAGTGCTCCACCATCATCTCTTGAGATGGACAGATGCTGACGACGATGAATAAGAACAAGTGAATGAATATCCATTGGACCTGATTATAAACGCTCAAAAGGCATTTACATCTTTCTGACCAATTTTTAATGATTTCTTTATGGAAAGGTGGAAATGCTGCTCTGATGCTAGGTGCATTAGCATAAATCTGGCGAATGCTAGTAAGTCCTCCTCACGATCACTACAGAGATATCTGAGACTCTTCTCTGTGGGAAAGTGACACATTCATTTCCTTATAATATTCCTCTGATGTCCTTAATGATGTTTTTGTTATCCTTTTATTTTTCTATACCCTATTTCTGCTGACTTTATTTCCTCATGCAGTACACAGCAGACCTTTTCTTTACGCGTGTGTGTGTTTGCCTTTAACATGGTTTAACATTTAAAGCTCTCTGTCACCCCCCCGCCGGTTAATCATATCCACAAATACAGAGGCAGATCTCCGTCTCTGTGTGTGAAGCTAATATTCATCCACTGTCTCGTGAGAGAATCTGCGTTTCCCAGCATGCCGCGGAGAAAGACTCGCGATACTGCTCTGATCTCAGCAGGCCGTCAGAAACCACAAGAAGATCAGAGTCTAATTCATAATGAAAGGATTCTCTTATTGCATATAATGAGTCTCTTTCTACGAGACGCTGCAGGATCAGAACTCAAGCTGGAGATAATTCATTTGCATCACCACACACACGGAGGGAATATTCCACTACCCAATTCATATTTGCTCAGTGGTGGTCTAATGCTGGTCCCTTTATAGTATTTCATATCTAATTTATCAATCCTTTAGTCAAGTGGTGTGTAAATATGTTTCGTGGGCAAACCGAGTTAAAAATCCTCGTTAGATTTACAAAGACTTCACAGTATTTCTTTTTTATCATGTACACATGTTGATAAACACCAAACAGCTGTTCATGAAACAGCTGATTTACATGGAGCCACACCCACAAAAGTCTATAAAAGGCAAAGCTCCTAAGCACGGCATGTGCTAAATATTACAGTAATGCAGCTCGGCCACTGCAGTGCATCAGCTGCCGTAAGCACACACTACGTCTTCATCCTTTCATAGGGTGCCAATACTTACCAAGACTTATCATCTCATCTCATTATCTCTAGCCGCTTTATCCTGTTCTACAGGGTCGCAGGCAAGCTGGAGCCTATCCCAGCTGACTACGGGTGAAAGGCGGGGTACACCCTGGACAAGTCGCCAGGTCATCACAGGGCTGACACATAGACACAGACAACCATTCACACTCACATTCACACCTACGCTCAATTTAGAGTCACCAGTTCACCTAACCTGCATGTCTTTGGACTGTGGGGGAAACCGGAGCACCCGGAGGAAACCCACGCGGACACGGGGAGAACATGCAAACTCCGCAGAGAAAGGCCCTCGCCGGCCACGGGGCTCGAACCCAGACCTTCTTGCTGTGAGGCGACAGCGCTAACCACTACACCACCGTGCCGCCCCTTACCAAGACTTATTTGTCTTAATTTATGGAACTGTTTTGAAGTTACTTAAAGGTACACTATGGAGGATCAAGTGGCATCATTGCAGATTGCAACCAACTGAATGCCCCTCCCTAAGCCCTCCCTTTCCAAGAGCGTATCAGAACCTACGGTGGCTGTCAGGTGCTTGGTACTTCCAACTACTTCATGGTTTTCCCCAAAGAGTTTTAGCGTATCGGGCCCGATCCGCTTGCTCTGCCTACTGATACGCTTAGTCACTTTAGTTAAAATCTGATACACTTAGATTTATACCAATACGTTAAATTTCCTACCCACAAGTAACTAGATACATAGGAGAGCAAATAACAGATCCATTTACATACTGATTGATATTTGTGTTAAACAAGCGTTTTTTTTTTTCCAATGTTTGTGTTGATTCTGTCAAAGTAATATGTCTGTGTGGTATGATGTAAACAAACTGTAATCTGTTGGCTATGTCAAGATCACGTGTTCGAACTGTCCAATAAAAACATCGAAAGAAAATGTCAAACATCCCGGAATTTTCCGATTCATTATAAGCGATCTTGTTGGCTGCCGATGTTGTCCCCCACCAGACGGACAAAGCCGACTGATTTTAATAAGCTAGGAGAAGACTTGCTGGACAATTTGATCCACATCAGCATGGATGACAGCGAGATGGACTATGAGAGGGCTGCCCAACATTGGGCCAAAAGCCAAGGAGAATTAATCTGCTTTAAAGGAGTAGAAAACTTAATTCATTAGTTTGGGTTTGCAGAAAGATTATGTACTCATAAACACTCTCACGAAGTGAAGTTGTCCAAATGTGTCAAATACAGCATCATTTCAAATAATAATCATAAGCAGTTTTGGCAGTGTGATGTCACTGGGATCCATTTAACAAAAGGCGGCTCCGGATTATTCTTTTGTTAAAGGCTCACAGTGACATCACACTGCCAAATACGCTTATCATTATTATTCAAAATTATGCTACATTTGACACTTATAAACAAAATCTCTTCATGAATGTGTTTATAAGTACATAATCTTTCTGCAAACTTAAACTGTAGAAATTAAGTTTTCTTTTCCTTTAAATATGTTTTAATCTTAATCTAGTCCATTTAATAAAGTGCCAAAATTTAAACTTTATAATATGCAGTTGCCTTACTTTTCTTTTCAGTGTACCTTAGTTATACATATATTACGGTAATTGCATCAGAAACATTCTAAATCATTACAGTTATAGTAATACAGCAACTTATTTTAAGGTGGCAGGTCTTAGGTTCAGATCCCTTTGTGATCAACAGGAGGTCATGACGATCGATTCTCTTCATTGGATTGCGTAAGATGGAGCAAAACACTGATCATATTTTCATGCACATTTTTGTTACAACACTACTTGATCAGAGATAATTAAGGGATCCCCGTAGATTTTCAATCTATCATAGACCTCAGTAATCGATAACAAAACAGTTTAACTTGCATGTTGAACTTTAAGGTGAAATTTCAAATGTGTTTACATTAATACTATTTAGGTCAGAAATCACTGAAACACTGGTAAAATCGATCCTGTAATCATCATGGATCTAAAACCTCTCAGAGACCCTGAAAATGCACCTGAGAGCATCTATTTTCAAAAAATTTTCTGGGGGAGCGTGTCCCCAGAACCCCCTAGTTTCGCTTCGCGCCTTTGGCGCTTGCTTTCACACCATTGGCACTCTGTGTATTATCATGCCAGAATTTAGGGCTTTAACCCTCATCCTACCATGCTATTTTACACCTTAATCTTACCATGCGGGGTCCGTTTGGACCCCAATACTTTTCTTTAAAATTAAAGCTTATAAAGACAAAATCACCAGATAAGTTTTGTTCAGAACATCTTGTATTAATAACAGCAATACACTAAAGGGCCCAAGGCATAAAGAACACACTTAACCTTCATCCTACCAGCCAATTTTACATACACAAACTACCAGGCGGGGTCCGTATGGACCCCAGGAGGGAATACCTTGAAATCAATGCAGTAAGAACCAATTCAATGCAGCAAACAGACATAACTTTATTGAAGAACAAAATCCACTATGGCTGAATATCAATGATGTATTATAAATGCAATAACATTGCAATAATATTGCAATAACTAGCATACATGTAGCAAATTATAGCGCCACAAAAAAAATTGGCATTATATACATGATTTTTGCAGCTCATGCAGCTATAAAACATTCTGGATTACAACTTAGGTCCTTTCTTACAGAATTTAAAACAAAAAAGTAATTGTAAAATAATTTAGGGCTTTTGTTTTGCAGCCTGTGCTTATTGCAGCAGTGGGGTCCACACGGACCCCAAGAAGGAATGCCTTGGTAGTTTCATTATGGAACATAAAAGAAATAAAAGAAGTTAACTTTCAGTGTGCTATTCAATTATACAATGAAAGACAGATAAACTTTACTCTGGGGTCCGGTTGGACCCCAGTAACAAATTAATTATACCTTCACAATGCAAAAAGCTGATCTTCCGGTGCTTTAGTGTTTTAATTACATACATTCCGACAAATTCATAAAACGGTGAGGCAGTATGTCACATATTTTTAAAATGGCAAACAAACATATAGGTGCGGGGTCCAGATGGACCCCACTTGGTAGGATGAAGGTTAATTGTTTTCTGGGGAAAACACTGTACTTACATTCATACTCCTTTGCTTTTTCTTATGCTAAATAATAAGCATGATCCTCCAGGTTTCAAAAATTGGTTTCTCAATATTGTTCTCAAACTTGTTAGCCAGCATCAGCAAAGATTGATTCCTTTTCTTTCTTCTCCTTCATTTAATTTCTGGTGCTTCCTTCTGGATTCACGCTGCCATGTGTAAAAATGTGAAGCATGAAAGGTGCTCTCCAGAGATCTGTCCTTTCTGGGCTACTGTACAAACATGGCAGGCTCTGTGGAAGAAGACCTGCTCCCAGGCTTGTAGTACTTCAGTCCGATTTGTGCCCTAATTTTAAGGACTTGTGACTTGACTTGGACTTGAGCACTGATGATTTGGACTTGGACTCGAACTCATGCATTAACTGCATTCAGACTCGTAAACTGGAGACGAGGACTTGGATTTTTTCTTTTTTTTTTGTAACACGCCATAATAATTTGGCATAAGATATTTATATCTACATTCATGTTTATACTAATTTTGTGCAAGAGAATGCACATTCACCTGTTCATACCGTACATCATGTTCAGGAACAAACTAACGTTAACGGCGCTAAAATGCCTGGAGAGACGCCGCTAGGATTGTCCGCTTTGCTTATACAGACTTCTCGTGCAGTGGGAAAAAATGCACTGCTATGTGTTCCATATGCAGAAGAACTATCGAGAAGACGATGGGGACGACCTCGAACTTCAATTGTCATTTGGTACGTAAGACTCCACCCAGAGAAGGAAGTGACACGCTATGTTCATTGCTCTGTTGATAGTGGGCGGGGCTTGCTGAGCGATGAACTAGCTAGTGTTAACCGTCTCTCATGTTATTTGCTCTGTTGATAGTGGGCGGGGCTTGCTGAGCAATGAACAAGCTTTTTATCTGTAGCCTGTTTACTAAAATGGTGCAGTCGAGCAGGAACGTTAGTCCGACACAGTAGCAGAGACGCTTTCACATAAAGGCAGCAACAGACGCCGTCAAGTGGTGCCATTGGAGTCTTGTTCTCGGACTCGATTCAAAATTTTCTTTAATGATTCGGACTTGAACACTGGGGACTCGAGACTGAACTCAGATTCGACTACAACACTGCCTGCTCCTTATATAGATATACGGTAAAAGTAACTAGACCGGACAATTCCCCGGGGGAAATTGTGAGAGGATGCAGTGCGCGAAGCAATCCGGTCACGCATGTTCGCTGGCCGTGAATGTGTGACCTGCTATGAAGCTGTGTGACCTGCATTGTGTGACCTGCATTGTGAAGCTACAATGCCATGATTTGTGTGTGTGCTTGAGACAGCCGCCCCCCCCGCTCCCTTACTGGCTCCAGTCGGCATGGCGACGGGCCTGAACAGGAGAGTTAAGACACACACACAAGATTTTGTCAGGTGTCTGCTGTTTTTTGCTAAGGAGCAGGCCTCGAACAATGACAAATAACTCGACAACGAAAGCAGCTATTCACAAAATTCTTTCACAGTGAGTGCTAGAAGGGTCTCCTGAATAAAATGATGTAATTTTTTGTCTGTAGTGTTAAAAATAAGGACACTAGAGCGATTTAAAAATGAGTGACTTTTCTGTCACGTTTATAATGGGTGTCAATGAGGCCTCTCGGCTGCCCTGTCCTCAGTTTGACGCTTGTCATTCAAAAACCGTAAATCCTATCGTTTAGGTAGACACATTGTGTGAATCAGGACAAGTTTTCCTACTACTTTTGAGAAAATCATGTCTGTAGAGTGAAATTTGTGGCTGAAAACACAGTTTAAGCGAGAAAGTTTGAGCTTTATTTTCAACCTCTCTCCACTCTAAGTTAACGAGCTTCACTGGTGTGTAACGCAATAGACACCCATTCAAAAGCCGGATTTTCTCCCGGAACCCACATGGCGTTTGAGCCGGGACTGATCCGAAAGTGTAGAACCTAGCAGAAAAGTTGAATGCCAGATCCACAGAGGAGAAGTTGTCCTACGTTTTAGAGTTTGAATCACGTCTCTAGGTGAAAGCATGCCAGAGCAGCGGACGTTTGAAAAACGTCGAAAAAGTGCTTTTTTTTTCAATTAATTCCATAGAAATGAATGGGGGTTTTTTCGACGATTTTTTCACGACTACGTCGCGAAAAAATCTTATTCTGTAGAGAAAAGTAATAGCATAGCGAGTCCGATCGAGCCGCACGTTTTGATATATTGTTTGTCTGTGTGCGACGTACGGTTATTGAGTTATTCGAAATTGAAATTTGCGTAGGAGGAAGAAGAAGAAGAAACACGTGGAAGAACAATAGTTGCAGTGCTTTGCTCCCCTAGGGGAGCTCATAGGTTGCTGTGTTTTGCACTGTATCCTAATTACAGGTAATTCAACACTGATGAAAACATGCTTATGAATACTATATTCCATTTCTGCCCACAGATCCTTTTAAATCCTACACAGTGCACCTTTAATGAAGTGAAGTTAAATGAAATTTCACCAACTGTTCATTAAATTGGTGTGTCATGGAAATCTCATCTCATCTCATTATCTCTAGCCGCTTTATCCTTCTACAGGGTCGCAGGCAAGCTGGAGCCTATCCCAGCTGACTACGGGCGAAAGGCGGGGTACACCCTGGACAAGTCGCCAGGTCATCACAGGGCTGACACATAGACACAGACAACCATTCACATTCACACCTATGGTCAATTTAGAGTCACCAGTTAACCTAACCTGCATGTCTTTGGACTGTGGGGGAAACCGGAGCACCCGGAGGAAACCCACGCGGACACGGGGAGAACATGCAAACTCCACACAGAAAGGCCCTCGCCGGACCCGGGGCTCGAACCCAGGACCTTCTTGCTGTGAGGCGACAGCGCTAACCACTACACCACCGTGCCGCCCGTGTCATGGAAATAAATAAATAAATAAATAAATGATTTAAACTTGAGAGTGTAATCTGCAAATAAGATCACAGTAACTCATCAATAATTATTATATGATTTGAATCCAATCAACTGAGATCAATTCAACTCAGGAGGATGTGATCGTAACTGTAAATACTCCTGCAGACGATTTACTCATAAATAATCACGCACTCACGATAAATGAGAATAACGTTACAGACACGAATCAGATATACAGAAAACATTTTTTTAAAAGTCATTAGAAAACCCTGAAATTCACCATGTTCAGCTCTGGCTCGTAGGAATAACGCTCACCTCTGATTAAAGTGCTCTGTATTATGGATGGCTGAGGATACGGAGTGTGTCAAAATGAATGTATAAATAATTATGTGAACCTTTATTTTTAGCTATAGTTAAGTATTCATGTAGAAATGAAAACAAATCTAAGAGCAATATTTTCCAGAATGTTTTCATGCCTTGAGACACATTTTTTTTTTAATTATCAAAGACAACATGAACACATAATCTCCTTTTGGTGCAGAATGAGATTAACAACAAAGCGACGGTTGTAAATCTCACCTCAGGGGACGAGTAGAGCAGACCGCTGTGTTCGTGTTGGACAATAGCAGCATTCCCAGGAATATCCCTCGCTAATACCGGTACACGCAAATCCATGGCCTGATAAACACACACACGCGAAACTCCAATTCAAGGATAAAGATGAAACATGAATATAATTAGTGCTTTAATCCCATGGCAAATTCTCCAGTGTTTGCTGTAGATAAACTACATTAGTACTGAACACACTGATACAACCAGGATTAGCAGAAAAATATCAGATCTGTAAGGCAAAGAAACATTTTTTTTTTCTTTTCATGTATGAGATTAGATTTCTGATTTGATAATGAGGAGTCTTGAGAAATAAACTTAAAAGAGACGTTTTTTCCATGATAAAGTAAAATATTACAATATATACAGTTTACGGGGAAAAATGTAAGGAATAATGTCATAACATTCATAGATTATCTCATCTCATCTCATTATCTGTAGCTGCTTTATCCTGTTCTACAGGGTCGCAGGCGAGCTGGAGCCTATCCCAGCTGACTACGGGCGAAAGGCGGGGTACACCCTGGACAAGTCGCCAGGTCATCACAGGGCTGACACATAGACACAGACAACCATTCACACTCACATTCACACCTACGGTCAATTTAGAGTCACCAGTTAACCTAACCTGCATGTCTTTGGACTGTGGAGGAAACCGGAGCACCCGGAGGAAACCCACGCGGACACGGGGAGAACATGCAAACTCCGCACAGAAAGGCCCTCACCGGCCGCGGGGCTCGAACCCGGACCTTCTTGCTGTGAGGCGACAGCGCTAACCACTACACCACCATGCCACCCATTATTACATTATGTTTTTTCTTATTATATTATATTATTCAGTTCTTACATTACAAACCATTTTGAAGAAGCATTGGCCCTAAACTATATTTATTTTCTGTTAAAATTTGAATAATTTCTGTTAAAATAAATGTATAAAGCTGCACACACGCACACTGTTGTATATATATTTCTTAAAAGGTTCATAGGAGAAATTACACAAGAAATATGAGTACAAAAAAAATCTGGATGGGATTTTTTTAATTTGGTTCAACTATAAATTACTTTACACATAACTTTATGTGATAATATTATTAAAAACAAAGATAAAAGTTAGCAATTATCAAGATGTTTTTTTTTTAAACTTTCTCATCATGGTTTCTGTACCAAGAATCACAAACCCATGACATGCTGCACTATTACACAAATCTACTAACGTGAAAGAAATTAAGATGTAAAATAAGATGTTTTAAACTGTAATTAACAATAAAGACTTAAAAATAAACAATTTCCTTTTCCGGCCTTTTTACATAATAAATTTAGCGATAGTCTTATCGTCAAATTTCTGATTTCATTTTTACAGTATTGTAAAATATTATTGTAGTCTTTTTTTTTTTGCTAATCGTGCTACATCATAGCATTTTAATGATTTTTTTAAACATGAAAATTTTGCTAAACCTTTTGAATAGAAATGTTCTGAAAACAAATATGGCCTGGTTATCTTAAATTATAGCTCGGACAAATACAAGCTACGTAAGGTATTAAATGTTGCTACTGAATTTCATGGCTGTGTCTCAGGAGCTTTGGAGCAAAAATAGTTCAAGATAAAAAAATAAATAAAAACATTGAAACTAATGAAATCTCAAGAATTAGCTAGTCTAGGATCAAACCCAGGATCTAATCTTGGTCCATCCCAATGCGCCGGTCATTCGGCACTGCTGTAGAGATACAAACCTCTAAGATGGCGGCGGACATGCCTTCAGAAACGGACGAGTTGACCACGGCGAATGATTTCCTCATGGCAGTGTGAAGTTCCTCCTGACTCCTCTCTACTGCCAGAAATACTCCAGCAGATCTACAACCACAAACACACAAGTTAGTTGAGGAAAGTTCTGGAAAGAAGCAACACAGCAGACTGTATAAAGTTACAGCAGCACACGCTGGCCTCTCAGGATACAGAATTTTTAAAAAAAAATGTTTCTTATCACTTTCCCCACACAATCTTGCAATTCATTCTGGGCGAAGATGCTAGTCTGATAGCGTGACATCCCCCATGAATTATAGCGAGCTTGTTTACAATTTCACTTTAGCTAAAAATGAGTGTATACAGAGATAAGTCATCACACTCCAATACCAATTTCGTGTGACGGCCCATAGCTGAAAAAAAAAAAACTATAAAACTCAAAGTGTGAAGACGATTTCTTGTGTACTTTGTTAGAGATAAAGAGTTGAGCCTCTGAAGAAAGTCTAAGAAGAGGAGTGGAAAGATGAAAAAGCAGGGAGCTTTACCTCTTCACACACTCTTCAACTTCAGAGCTAAGTACAGGATCGATCTGAAAAAAAAAGTGAGTAAAACTAAAAGTGCCACATTTCTGCTGTCAAAGTGGAAAAGCAACATCTGAGAGCCATAAGCAGAAAAATTGGATCTTTCACTGGATAAACATGGGCCATGTCGGTTCACAAATCTTGTGTTGTTCAGTTTGTCTTTTCTGAACACTGCTATACTAAAGCACTGACACTGGAGACTCCTTCCATAAATGTTACATTTTTATATTTTTTATCTGTTTATGAGTACGTCTGACGTACCGTACAAGTCCCTGCAAATGAGCTGTTACTATACTGTAGACACGGTAAAGTATCAGAGCAAGTGCATTAATACGGCATAAACCTGTGATTTACAGCTGCACAAATCTCATCTCATCTCATTATCTGTAGCCGCTTTATCCTGTTCTACAGGGTCGCAGGCAAGCTGGAGCCTATCCCAGCTGACTACAGGCGAAAGGCGGGGTTCACCCTGGACAAGTCGCCAGGTCATCACAGGGCTGACACATAGACACAGACAACCATTCACACCTACGCTCAATTTAGAGTCACCAGTTAACCTAACCTGCATGTCTTTGGACTGTGGGGGAAACCGGAGCACCCGGAGGAAACCCACGCGGACACGGGGAGAACATGCAAACTCCGCACAGAAAGGCCCTCGCCGGCCCCGGGGCTCGAACCCAGGACCTTCTTGCTGTGAGGCGACAGTGCTAAGCACTACACCACCAGCTGCACGAATGTTAGAGAAAATTAATCAACAATCTCTGACCAATCAGAATCCAGAATTCAACAGTCGTGTGGATGAAACACATCAATGCTGGTGTTTAAAATGACAAACTTACCATTTTAATAAAAATATATATTTTATGGGTTAAAACTGGCTCAAAACGTCATCTACTGGGTAAATCATCCTGAACCTTGCAAGGCCGATGCTGATGTAGAGCTGACAGTTTGCTATTTCTCTGTCATGAAATTTTTATTTTAAAAAAATATAATCACAGGGAGGGGCGGCACGGTGGTGTAGTGGTTAGCGCTGTCGCCTCACAGCAAGAAGGTCCTGGGTTCGAGCCCCGGGGCCGGTGAGGGCCTTTCTGTGTGGAGTTTGCATGTTCTCCCCGTGTCCGCGTGGGTTTCCTCCGGGTGCTCCGGTTTCCCCCACAGTCCAAAGACATGCAGGTTAGGTTAACTGGTGACTCTAAATTGACCGTAGGTGTGAATGTGAGTGTGAATGGTTGTCTGTGTCTATGTGTCAGCCCTGTGATGACCTGGCGACTTGTCCAGGGTGTACCCCGCCTTTCGCCCGTAGTCAGCTGGGATAGGCTCCAGCTTGTCTGCGACCCTGTAGAAGGATAAAGCGGCTACAGATAATGAGATGAGATGAGATAATCACAGGGAGGGGCGGCACGGTGGTGTAGTGGTTAGCACTGTCGCCTCACAGCAAGAAGGTCCGGGTTCGAGCCCCGTGGCCGGCGAGGGCCTTTCTGTGCGGAGTTTGCATGTTCTCCCCGTGTCCGCGTGGGTTTCCTCCGGGTGCTCCGGTTTCCCCCACAGTCCAAAGGCATGCAGGTTGGGATAATTTGTGGCTCTAAATTGACTGTATGGTTGTCTGTGTCTATGTGTTAGCCCTGTGATGGCCTGACGACTTGTCCTGCCTCTCACCCATAGTCAGCTGGGATAGGCTCTAGCTTGCCTGTGACCCTGTAGAACAGGATAAGCGGCTACAGATAATGGATGGATAATCACAGGGGGACTCCCCCAGTTCTCGCCCTTGAGTGGGAGTCTGTGAAACCAAGCTTATTTTCAAATATATGCTGATCGAGACTCATCATCCCCTGTTTCAAACCCCTCCCCCAAAATCAACCAATGCATAACCATGGTGAGGGGAAAAAAATATTTACAGATAAAACACATAAAACAATTTTGGCTTGAGTTGATGAATGCTAAAAAACAGTATAAAAACATCTGGACTCTAGCAGCAGGGTACGATCATCAGGCAGAGATGAAAAACGATTTTAAGGGGAGTTGTTTACGTTGTCGTGCTGTTAAATCTGCAAAACCATCTCAAAATATGAGGTGCAAATCCCATCTATTACCAGAACCAAGCACTAGGTGGTGATGAACAAGCGGAGATCCTGCCATTGAGTTTATTGCATAAAAACTACAACTTCAGGCTATAATTTTCTGACAGAATGCATTGCAAGTGTAAGAAAACATAATTCCCCATGTCTTCTGGGAAAGAAAGTTCCATACCTCTGGCATATACTTCAGAGGGACTGATTTCTGTTAGCTCTGTTGACTCAGATCAACATCATTCTTCATCATATTTGTCTCACTATTTGGTGACTTTTTATGTTGATTCAAAATCTGTCCCAGCTTGTGGTTGGTCCAGGATGATCCTCGTTGAGAATCTTGACCTTATCTAAGGCTCGCTAGTGAACCAAGTCCCAAACCCAAGATCTAAAGCAGCAGATGTTCTGACATGGCCTCATGGCTATTTCCTAATGTTCCTTGGCACTTCCAAGCAACACATGGATGTCAGAAGTGTGAATTTTATACCCAGCTGTGATTGTTGTCTAGCTGGTACAGCCAATTAGCTTTAGGCTGCTATGCTAATACTTGTAAAGAAGCTGCATGAGATCACACACATGGCCACAACTACAGCAAAACACACACACACACTTTTGCATTTGTGCTCACCTTTGGGCCGATGATGATGAGGATCACCAGAGGGTTCTGGGCATGCCATTCTGTTGGAAACAAGATCTGGTCGAGGATTAGCCATGCAAATAAGACAGAACACACACACACACCTCAGACCATGAGATCATTAAATCACTGGGCATCATGTGGCCACCACATATCACAGCCCAAAACACCCTTGGTTGGCAGCAAACATGGAACATAGGATGCTGTTCCTATGTTGGGAACATAAGACCCTGGGAATATATGGCCCTAGGAACATCAGATTGTAAGAATATAGGACCCTGGGAAGGTAGGACCTTGGAAACATAGAGACCAAGGAACATAGGACTGTAATAATATCTCATCTCATCTCATTATCTCTAGCCGCTTTATCCTGTTCTACAGGGTCGCAGGCAAGCTGGAGCCTATCCCAGCTGACTACGGGCGAAAGGCGGGGTACACCCTGGACAAGTCACCAGATCATCACAGGGCTGACACATAGACACAGACAACCATTCACACTCACATTCACACCTACGGTCAATTTAGAGTTACCAGTTAACCTAACCTGCATGTCTTTGGACTGTGGGGGAAACCGGAGCACCCGGAGGAAACCCACGCGGACACGGGGAGAACATGCAAACTCCGCACAGAAAGGCCCTCGCCGGCCACGGGGCTCGAACCCGGACCTTCTTGCTGTGAGGCGACAGCGCTAACCACTACACCACTGTGCCGCCTGTAATAATATATATAAAAAATAAAAATAAAAAAAAATCTAAAGTCCTTCCCGCGCCATGCAATTGGGCACATTGGGTGGTGCCGATCTCTCTTTCCATACCCCTCGGCCTCTCACTTATACAGCTAGGGTTACAGTGAGGGGCGGGTCCTCTGGTAACTGTGAGAGTTTGACTCCCCACTCACATCTGTATTGCAGCATGCCTTGCCAGATGGCAGTAGGTACCATTTTTATGATGGTCTTTGGTACGACCTGACCGCAAGTAGAACTCGTGATCTCCCGATCGAGAGGCAGATACGCTAACCACTAGGCCAACTCGAGCCAAATATATGGCCCAAGGAATGTAAGACTCTATATGGGAATACAGGGCCCTGAGACCCAAGGACTCTATATAGGACCTTGAAAACATAGGACCCTCTGAAATCAAGGAACACTGAACCATAAAAATACAGGAAATTGGAAACACAGGACCCTGGGAATACAGAATCCAAGGACTCTGTATAGGACCCTGAAACCATAGGACCATGGAAACATAGGTGTCTAGAAACATAGCACTGTAACAGTATAGGTCTTTGAGTACATCGACCCCTAGAACACAGGGCCTCTGAAACATAGGATCCTGGGAGCATAAGATTATACATGGATATAGGACTCTGGAAACTTAAAGTCCTGGGAACAAAGAAACCTGGAAATATAGGAACCTGGGCACATAGGGATCTGGGAACATACAGTGCCCTCTACGATTATTGGCACCCCTTTTAAAGATTAGTAAAAAGGATTAGAAAAAATCCACCTTTTAGTAGCATCAAAAATCCCTCATCAATAAATAATTATTTCAAAAAAATTATTATATGACATATAAGCTAATTCCTCTATACTGTGTCCAGAGTCAAATCCACTTGCTAATTAGCTAATGTGCGTCTAGCTACTAAATTCTGCTCAGAAGAAATAGTAAGAAATGAACAAGTGTGCATTAAAAGCAGCACTGGACCAGGATGTGGGAAATAAAAATCAGAAAAAATAAATGTCTGAGGTGTCAACAGTGTTATCTGTACATTAAGTTTATAAAGTGTGTGATGGTTCACCTGAGAAGGCATTCAGCAGGTACAGAGGGTCCTTCACTTTTCTGAGTCCACACACTAACAGGAACACGTGTAGGTCGTCTACTCGATCCACACACACTCCTAAAAACTCAAACAAACGAGATCCTCCATCAGCTGAATCCTCTGATTCACTGCATTTACAGCAAATTAACCAGGAAGAGGACAGAAGAAGGGAGTTGTAAAATATGCTATTTGTTGGGACACTACTTGACGTCATGTCTTATTTTAACGGCATAAACTACTGTAGCCGACCGTGTGACAGCCATCAGCTCGTCAGTAAAACACACACACAAATATTATTTAATGCACACTGAATGAAAAAATATGTCACATACCTATCAGTTTGTTACAGGAGACTCAGTTTGTGTCTAACCCATAATCATTAGAAAGATAGATAATTTGATGTCACTAGCTAGTAGTGAATTTGTGCATGTTTTTCATAGTGTAGCTTTTGTTCTATAACTGGGTATATACAACCCCGATTCCAAAAAAGTTGGGACAAAGTACAAATTGCAAATAAAAATGGAATGCAATAATTTACAAATCTCAAAAACTGATATTGTATTCACAATAGAACATAGACAACATATCAAATGTCGAAAGTGAGACATTTTGAAATTTCATGCCAAATATTGGCTCATTTGAAATTTCATGACAGCAACACATCTCAAAAAAGTTGGGACGGGGCAATAAGAGGCTGGAAAAGTTAAAGGTACAAAAAAGGAACAGCTGGAGGACCAAATTGCAACTCATTAGGTCAATTGGCAATAGGTCATTAACATGACTGGGTATAAAAAGAGCATCTTGGAGTGGCAGCGGCTCTCAGAAGTAAAGATGGGAAGAGGATCACCAATCCCCCTAATTCTGCGCCGACAAATAGTGGAGCAATATCAGAAAGGAGTTCGACAGTGTAAAATTGCAAAGAGTTTGAACATATCATCATCTACAGTGCATAATACCATCAAAAGATTCAGAGAATCTGGAAGAATCTCTGTGCGTAAGGGTCAAGGCCGGAAAACCATACTGGGTGCCCGTGATCTTCGGGCCCTTAGACGGCACTGCGTCACATACAGGCATGCTTCTGTATTGGAAATCACAAAATGGGCTCAGGAATATTTCCAGAGAACATTATCTGTGAACACAATTCACTGTGCCATCCACCGTTGCCAACTAAAACTCTATAGTTCAAAGAAGAAGCCGTATCTAAACATGATCCAGAAGTGCAGACGTCTTCTCTGGGCCAAGGCTCATTTAAAATGGACTGTGGCAAAGTGGAAAACTGTTCTGTGGTCAGACGAATCAAAATTTGAAGTTCTTTATGGAAATCGGGGACGCCGTGTCATTCAGACTAAAGAGGAGAAGGACGACCCAAGTTGTTATCAGCGCTCAGTTCAGAAGCCTGCATCTCTGATGGTATGGGGTTGCATTAGTGCGTGTGGCATGGGCAGCTTACACATCTGGAAAAACACCATCAATGCTGAAAGGTATATCCAGGTTCTAGAGCAACATATGCTCCCGTCCAGACGACGTCTCTTTCAGGGAAGACCTTGCATTTTCCAACATGACAATGCCAAACCACATACTGCATCAATTACAGCATCATGGCTGCGTAGAAGAAGGGTCCGGGTACTGAACTGGCCAGCCTGCAGTCCAGATCTTTCACTCATAGAAAACATTTGGCGCATCATAAAACGGAAGATACGACAAAAAAGACCTAAGACAGTTGAGCAACTAGAATCCTACATTAGACAAGAATGGGTTAACATTCCTATCCCTAAACTTGAGCAACTTGTCTCCTCAGTCCCCAGACGTTTACAGACTGTTGTAAAGAGAAAAGGGGATGTCTCACAGTGGGAAACATGGCCTTGTCCCAACTTTTTTGAGATGTGTTGTTGTCATGAAATTTAAAATCACCTAATTTTTCTCTTTAAATGATACATTTTTCTCAGTTTAAACATTTGATATGTCATCTATGTTCTATTCTGAATAAAATATAGAATTTTGAAACTTCCACATCATTGCATTCCGTTTTTATTTACAATTTGTACTTTGTCCCAACTTTTTTGGAATCGGGGTTGTACATTGTTTTATAAACAGGTTCAATTCACCTTAAAATCAGCTCTCTGTAAAGGGACACCATAAGATGATTTCGGAATTTTGAGATAACGAGATGAGATGAAATATATATATATATATATATATATATATATATATATATATATATATATATATATATATATATATATGGTTGCTGAGATCCGGTGATTTTTAGTAAAAAATAAATAATGGTAATTGCACGCTGACCCCCCCCCACACACACACCTCTACTTAATGTTGTAGCACAAAATAGAAAGGGTCTACATGGTCCTAACTGGTACTGTTAGAACCAGAAAAGGTTGTAGTTTTGGAGGTGAATCCTAATAAATTCCTGGCTGTTGCGCGCTCACTGCACACAATGCATATGGCACAACGCACCACCCACTCCTGCTGGCTCCAGCACTGAAAGTGAAAGTGCCTATTTATTGCCATTATTTAGCCTTGTGCCTACCAAGTGGGGTTACAAAGATGACAATTACAAAGAGACACTGCTTTCTCATAACCGTGAAAGTTGAACACCAAATCAGTAAAAAAAAAAAATAATAATAATAAGGGCGGCACGGTGGTGTAGTGGTTAGCGCTGTCGCCTCACAGCAAGAAGGTCCTGGGTTCGAGCCCCGGGGCCGGCGAGGGCCTTTCTGTGCGGAGTTTGCATGTTCTCCCTGTGTCCACGTGGGTTTCCTCCGGGTGCTCCGGTTTCCCCCACAGTCCAAAGACATGCAGGTTAGGTTAACTGGTGACTCTAAATTGAGTGTAGGTGTGAATGTGAGTGTGAATGGTTGTCTGTGTCTATGTGTCAGCCCTGTGATGACCTGGCGACTTGTCCAGGGTGTACCCCGCCTTTCGCCCGTAGTCAGCTGGGATAGGATCCAGCTTGCCTGCGACCCTGTAGAAGGATAAAGCGGCTAGAGATAATGAGATGAGAACAATAATAAGCAAACTATGATTTGTGCCATGTATTAAACTTCCTGGGTTCCAGAAAACCGCTGGAGCAGTTGTTGCTCTTCTTCTTCATGAGTGACTTGGCTTGCGTATTCGTCTGCCTCTTTCTCCGTGGCTACAGGTTCTAAATCATCCTCAGACAACCAGCCAAAGATTGAGAACGAATTGGAAGAGCTTTCGTCGTATTTCTCGAAAGAATCAGTATCAAGAACGCACACCACTGCAGAGAATAGTATAGAGTCTGCGTGGACACAAAAGAAGGCAGTGGCGCAAATGATGTTACACATGCAGCGCCACTGACCTATAAATCGTTGCAATCTAATTATGGCGGAGAAGCTTTTAGTGATTTTTGGAACAGAATTCAAATGCAAAAAAGGATATATTTTTCGAACCAATTTTTTATTTATCAGTGAACTTTACAACTTATTTGAGCATATCACACACAGAAAACCTGGGATTTTATGATGTAATTTTCGCTAGACTAGCACTTTAACCTTATTAAGATGCTAATTAAGACTGTTAAGATGCTAATAATGTTTTGTGATGTCAAGCAGATTTAAAATAAAAATGCATTTATTAAATAAATAGCAAATACTTCGAAAACTTGGTTGTGTTTTATACATTTGTTTCATGATATACTTCACATCTAAGGGCTGTGCTTTATTATTATTATTATTATTATTATTATTATTATTATTATTCAGTATCAAACAGCTAGCATTATCTAGACCAAACGTTGTTGCTTTTGCTAATTTGGTGACAGCGCTAGATGCTAGTTTTTGGTTCTACAAATTCCATTAAATGTGAAGTTATCTTGTAGGTTTTTCCCCCCATGGTTAGTCACAAGCAAAAGAAAGAAAACAACCATGAGCATGGTCAATAAGACGTTCCCCAGCTGATAACATGCTAGCTAGCAACCTTACATTTTTGCTAATGAATGTTTTTTCTAATGGGATGCATTCACACTCTGCTAGGCATGTCTAATTTTGCCCTTAGTATTTCAAACAACTTTGAATTGCAAATATATTGAAACAGAAGTTAATTTAAATCCTGAACCTTTTAGCTGATTATCTAAAAGTGATTGTGTGCAGACCTGTAATGAGAACTTCACAAACCTGGTTCAGAAGCTAAAACTTCTGATCTGATCAACTCAACCATGAAAACTGTGCACATGTTAATTATCCCAGAGACCCAGAGAGGTTAATGCAACCAAGAAATAAAGTCTCGCGGGAAGACCAAGAACGTCTGCTGATGTGGTGAAGACTTCCTGAAGTGATCTGGAATCATTTGGGGTCAGTGACCACTGGATCAGGGGCTTTAATCCCTTTTAATCCCATGACCAATGCTAGGAGGCTGAAACACATGAAAATATGTCTGAGGTAGACTTCAATGAAATGGGACACGACCCAAGTGACCACAACACGCAGGATTAAACGCTTTTTGGATTCTGTAACTCATTTCTCTGAGAGATAAGGTTAAGAAAAGGGAAGGAAATTCATTTCCGTAGATAAGCATCCAATCCCATAATGCCTTCAGCAATTCAGACGTTAGGGTTTGACAGGAAAATCACGCACAGGATTATAATGACAAGACAAAAAGTCAAGGGCCGTTGAGGGAAACAAAATGCCATAAAAAGTGGTCAATTCAACCACTGTAACAGGAGTTTGCTAATCTAAAAATGAATGAAAGGAAGTGTAACATTAATGCACACGACATAGGATCAGTTTAGGGCTGAAATCAGGCTTAACGGACAGATTAAATGTTAAAATACTTCATTCAAACATACAGCAGTCAAGAAAACGCATGTCAGTGTTGCTTATAAAACAAGAAATCGATTCAAAACCAAGAAAAAGAAAATCATTCCACTTTTTGAGTCAATTAGGTTGAATTCTGTTCACATTAAGAGAGGTGGCATATATGTCAAATTTACCACCTCAATCTCCTGAAACCATGGAGAGAAGAGGTTCCTATGCTAGGTACAGTAGCAGAGAATGCTAACTAGCACCAATTTTGCCCCTTTTCCACCAAAGCAGTTCCAGGGCTGGTTCAGGGCCAGGGCTTAGTTTGGAACCGGGTTTTCTGTTTCCACTGACAAGGAACTGGCTCTGGGGGCAGAAAAACCGGTTCCAGGCTAGCACCAACTCTCTGCTGGGCCAGAGGAAAGAACCGCTTACGCCAGCGGGGAGGCGGAGTTGTTAAGACCAACAACAATAACAAGACCGCGAAAGATCGCCATTTTTAAGTGACGAGAAGCTGCAGCTGTACAAACGCGAAGTCATCCATTATTATTATTATTGTTGTTGTTGCTGCTGCTGCTTCTTCCGTGTTGTTTTTGCTTCGATATTCGCGCCAAGGTTTATGCAAACATAGCGACGTAACTGACGTATACAGCGATGTAATGACGTGTCTTCATTTAGCACCGCGAGCTATGGAAAAGCAAACTGGTTCTCAACTGGCTCGCAAGTTGAACGACTTGTAAACCAGCACCAGCACCGAACCAGCCCTGGAACTGATTTGGTGGAAAAGGGGGTTTTGAGCATAAAACGCTAACTTGAGCATAGAACACTAACTATCGACTGATGGTTAAAGAGGTGGTTAAAGATGGTTATTTCAGCTCAAGCAGCCCAGGCTAGCATTGCAGCAAACAAACAAAAAAATGTTGTATTGTAGAGGTTTGGAGGTTTGCAGAGAAAACCTCCCAGGGGACACGGGCCAAAGAAGTGAAAGTCGAAAAATATTTTTTAATGAGAAGTGGAGAAAAGACAACAACAGAGAGTCCTGTGAATGGTTAGTGTTTTTTTTTAATCTGCCCAGCTCATCAAATGTAACTTCCATCATTTCACAGTTGTGTGCACATGCATGAGAGAGAGAGAAATGTATCTTCCTCAAGTTTAAAGTGTTAGTCTTCCAAAAATGACATCACCCCTGGAAATTATACCTTATAAAACTAGACATGTGAAATAGTTTACTGTCTAAATTGTATTTTAATACGAGACCAGGAACATGTTCGACAACCCCGATTCCAAAAAAGTTGGGACAAAGTACAAATTGTAAATAAAAACGGAATGCAATGATGTGGAAGTTTCAAAATTCCATATTTTATTCAGAATAGAACATAGATGACATATCAAATGTTTAAACTGAGAAAATGTATCATTTAAAGAGAAAAATTAGGTGATTTTAAATTTCATGACAACAACACATCTCAAAAAAGTTGGGACAAGGCCATGTTTCCCACTGTGAGACATCCCCTTTTCTCTTTACAACAGTCTGTAAACGTCTGGGGACTGAGGAGACAAGTTGCTCAAGTTTAGGGATAGGAATGTTAACCCATTCTTGTCTAATGTAGGATTCTAGTTGCTCAACTGTCTTAGGTCTTTTTTGTCGTATCTTCCGTTTTATGATGCGCCAAATGTTTTCTATGGGTGAAAGATCTGGACTGCAGGCTGGCCAGTTCAGTACCCGGACCCTTCTTCTACGCAGCCATGATGCTGTAATTGATGCAGTATGTGGTTTGGCATTGTCATGTTGGAAAATGCAAGGTCTTCCCTGAAAGAGACGTCATCTGGATGGGAGCATATGTTGCTCTAGAACCTGGATATACCTTTCAGCATTGATGGTGTCTTTCCAGATGTGTAAGCTGCCCATGCCACACGCACTAATGCAACCCCATACCATCAGAGATGCAGGCTTCTGAACTGAGCGCTGATAACAACTTGGGTCGTCCTTCTCCTCTTTAGTCCGAATGACACGGCGTCCCTGATTTCCATAAAGAACTTCAAATTTTGATTCGTCTGACCACAGAACAGTTTTCCACTTTGCCACAGTCCATTTTAAATGAGCCTTGGCCCAGAGAAGACGTCTGCGCTTCTGGATCATGTTTAGATACGGCTTCTTCTTTGAACTATAGAGTTTTAGCTGGCAACGGCGGATGGCACGGTGAATTGTGTTCACAGATAATGTTCTCTGGAAATATTCCTGAGCCCATTTTGTGATTTCCAATACAGAAGCATGCCTGTATGTGATGCAGTGCCGTCTAAGGGCCCGAAGATCACGGGCACCCAGTATGGTTTTCTGGCCTTGACCCTTACGCACAGAGATTCTTCCAGATTCTCTGAATCTTTTGATGATATTATGCACTGTAGATGATGATATGTTCAAACTCTTTGCAATTTTACACTGTCGAACTCCTTTCTGATATTGCTCCACTATTTGTCGGCGCAGAATTAGGGGGATTGGTGATCCTCTTCCCATCTTTACTTCTGAGAGCTGCTGCCACTCCAAGATGCTCTTTTTATACCCAGTCATGTTAATGACCTATTGCCAATTGACCTAATGAGTTGCAATTTGGTCCTCCAGCTGTTCCTTTTTTGTACCTTTAACTTTTCCAGCCTCTTATTGCCCCTGTCCCAACTTTTTTGAGATGTGTTGCTGTCATGAAATTTCAAATGAGCCAATATTTGGCATGAAATTTCAAAATGTCTCACTTTCGACATTTGATATGTTGTCTATGTTCTATTGTGAATACAATATCAGTTTTTGAGATTTGTAAATTATTGCATTCCGTTTTTATTTACAATTTGTACTTTGTCCCAACTTTTTTGGAATCGATGTTGTATTTAGCCGGTAAAGTTTGGCTCTTTGAGTCCGCCATTACATGAATGTGTTCCTGGGAAGTTACTGTTAATTCAAAGGAAGCAAGGTCATACGGTATGCATGCACAATGCTTGAAAATTCATGCCATTTCTGGCTTTGTCTGCTTTGCAAAGTGTAGCACGGTTTTAACGATTTTTTAAAATTCCAAAACAAAACTAAAACCAAAGCATGCCTCCGAAGAGGTGTGTCATTCAAGGTTGTTCAAGTGTAGCTGATTAAAAAAAAGTGGAATTTCGATCCATTACAGCTCAAAGTCAGCAGGACACTTACGGAACGAATGGGTTCGATTTGTACGGACAAAGAGAGGTAACTTCAAGTCGACAGGATGGTTTGGTGTCTGCTCCATACATTTTGAAAAAGATAAATTTGCGACGCAGATTCACATAGAAGGATTTGAGCGATGTCTGGTACGTGGAGCAGTTCCTACGATCTGGAAACAAAAGTCAGAAGTATATATACCGGTAGTTAGGCCACCTTTTCTAGGCCCATCTCCATGTAGAGCAAGCAGTGCTGTCCTTGAAGAAGGTTGTTTGGTTGCTCAGGGTGCTGCCAAATGATGTTGTTGTCTCCAGAGTCAACATCAGACGACCCATACGCCTGAACTGCCTGCATGCAGGATTGGAACCATGGCTTCCAGTGTCAGCTTACACCTGCTGTATTTGCCCCTTTCCTATCGCTAGAGTACTTGTGAATGGTTGGTACCGTATCAGGGAGCTGGTCGTAGATGTAGGCGTGTCCTTTGAGCCTGCACATTGGAGTTTTAAGGTGGAGTGCAGTGTGCACAGTACTGGCCCCACCCTTTACACCTGGGGTTCATTTGCCATGGCCCAGCATGCTGAGGTCCTCGGGTTGGAGGTTTTACATCGAGCTGTCCTTGTCCTAGCCTCTGGCATGTTTAAAAAAAAAACTACCTCGGAGGCATGGGGGTTTGACCCAGTTATACCGATGAGTACTCGGTCACACCCATAGTAATCTTAGTGAAAAACAGGGGCACCATGGATACAGTAATGTAGGAGAGGCCATTTGCAGTGACCGCCGGCCTGGCGAGCCAGACAGGGGCCACACAGCGATCACTATACCTGGAAAGGAGAGGCAACACGCTTACACTTTCCTTGAGTGAGCGGGACGTTGTGGCATCACACCTCACAAACCCACAGAAGTGTGTGTGTGTGTGTATAAAATTTTTATTTTCTTTTAAAATGTTAGACAACCTTAAAGATATAGATGCACTGGTATTAATATGACAGTGACTTTATTTATTCATTTAATTAAAAAAAAGGCTGATTTTATTTTATGACACCAGGCTTTCGTCTAAACAGGGGAACAGGGGTGCTGCGCCCTCTTACTCTCGGCGTGCGCCCCCTTACCGACTCCGTGAAAACATCCCAGCAACACTACGTGACAATGTGTCTGATCATCAAATACGTTATAATTGCTCCAAAAATATTCCAATCATAGTAGATACACCGCCAGACGGTGCAAAAACAATCCGAATTGGCGTTTTCCAGACTGAGGCGCCATGTTTAGTTGTTTACTTGTCGCGGCTGCTCTCGCGAGATTTGACATGGGTTACATACAAGGTCAGCTGACTTGTAGAGCGAGATTTCTCGAGACTGAATGACCTTTCACCCACCGGCGCGGGAGCTTTTGACAGAAGTAGTTCGCGAGTTGTTTTTGTTGACACTTGGGCATTTAAAGATGTCCCGCGGCACGAAATGGAAGAAAGCCAAAGACTGTCCGGGGCAGAAGAAGATTAGGCCAAAAAAAAAAAAAAAAAAGTGTGTTTCCGGTAACATG
Source organism: Neoarius graeffei (assembly GCF_027579695.1). NCBI lineage: Eukaryota > Metazoa > Chordata > Actinopteri > Siluriformes > Ariidae > Neoarius > Neoarius graeffei. The sequence goes on from NC_083578.1 coordinate 6,341,480, forward strand.
AAATACTAAAATAAGGTCGGTAGGTAGGAAAGTTTTTTTTTCTTAATTTTTTTTTATTTTGTTCGAAAAAATTAACACAAGTAAACATCTTACAAAATAGTATTTTGGCACAGAATCCTTTATACCACACATCATAATAAAATAAGTGTTTTAAATCTTTAAACGAATAAAAAAAATATCGCGAGAGTTCGAGTTATGATCTACGGAAGCGATATTTCATGATATTTTCATGTAATAACGTGAAAATAATGTCCTAGGCTAGGCTACTTCCATTAAAAGCAGACGGCCTAGCCTAGCCTACTGTAGAACTTGGGTCGAGCAAAAACATGGCTGAATCCTGAATGACTCCTATTTGTATAAATAGGGGACTACATAGGCGGCAAAATGTAGTGTTTTTCCCTGCCATGGAAGTGCACTTGTATACTGAAAAGGAAGCAATTTGCATTACAGCCTTGAATGAGGATTCAAAATGGCGGCTCGGCTCAGTTTATGGAGGAGGGCTGATAGAAGTGGCGAAACATTTTACTTTTTATCGTTTCTTTCACAACTTGAATGCATTGAAACAAAAAATTATGACAAACCAACTCCGCTTACACTAAAATATCGAGGGAAATTTGTAATAAAAACTTTACGGTCGGCAATTTCGACGCGGAAATTCTCGATCGGTCGGGTTACCGGAAACACACTATTTTTTTTAATTTGGCCTTACTTCTTTCTTTTTCAATGTTGACAGACAATTTGTTACAATTTCCCTCTCAGATAGCCTCAGAATGTCCCATTGGAGCATTTTTCAAAGGCTTTGCACGGCGGGGGGGGACAACCGGCACCTCCCCCCGCCATGGTGAGCGCCCTCATACTAAATTTTTCTAGAAAAAACCCTGGACACCATAAATATTTGAATGAATTACAAAAGTACTGAAAAAAAAATGGCCAAGTAACATCTCTACAAATTTATCATAAATGCAAGACTATGTTTCTATGATTAGAATTATTAATAAATCCATAATTTGGAGATGGACTTGAGAAAAACGTCAAATAAGAACAAATTTGACTTAATTTAAACGGCTGAAGAGGAAAAAAGAAAAGTAAATCAATGTGATAAAGGATGGTGAAAAAGAAGCTGATGATGGCGAAGAGGAAGGCGAAAGCTTATCGCTACACACAAGTGAGACAGACGGAGCTAATCATCAGCCGCTATTTATTTCCTCACGTACCTGTCAATCCTGTTCAGCTAACGCAAAAACAGCAAATGTCATTGAAGAAAACGAATCAACACGAGACATTATCGTAAAACACATCGCAAACATCTTATAACTGAAAGAGAGATTTGTGAGGAAGTGAGCGGTTTTGTGTTGTCCAGTGACGAGACACTGACAGTTCAATCTAGATTTTCTTCAGCGTGGGGATTTTATCAGTTCGCAATCAGACGTGAGGCTAAAATCCAATAAAACAAAACACACAGCTGCCACACATTAGGCTGCAGATATCAGAAATGTTTTTGCACCAGACCGTGTGGTTTCACAGATCATTTTCTGATCCAAACCTTTTCTGATCAGTCTGTATGTTTCCTTCTTTCCTTTTGCTTTCATCAGTTCTGTCTCAGGTTTATATTCATATGCTCATTTTAATAATTTATCTCTTATAATTATACGGATATGTTAATATGATGAAGTTTTCTGTATGGAGTCATTTATGTTTATTTTCACATTTACGGTATGGAAGCAGTCTCTAGTGTCAGCTCTACCGTATGTAAAAGCCAGAGGTGGAAAGTAACGAATTACATTTACTCACGTTACTGTAATTAAGTAGATTTTTTGTGTAATTTGTAATTTTTTAAGTAGTTTTTGAAATGGGTAATTTTACTTCTACTCAAGTACATTTCGAACCAAGTATTTTACCTCGCTACATTCGAAAACCGCCCGTTACTGAGTAAAAAAATTAAATGCGGGGAAAAAAAACAATTGGCCTGAACTGAAAGGAAACTGGCGCAGGTGCGGAATATCCATATTAGCCTACATGTACGGTTGGATGATGGCTGGTGCCGAGGTAGCCGAGCAAGAGATAGAGGAGGTCATGGAGGAGGTTGAGGATTGCCAAGAAGAGAATTCCCGTGGAACAGATGCGCCGGACAGCGAGGGAAATCCTTGGCCGTATCTCAGCCAGTACTTTGCATTCAAATGCAAACGAGGCAATAACATAATAATGCAATGCAAAATGTGCCTGCCCCGCCGTACAGAGCTATCAGTCTACAAAACTTCCACATCAAATCTGCGGAAGCATGTGGTGTAGGGTGACCAGACGTCCCGGTTTTACCGGGACAGTCCCGATTTGGGGTTGTGTGTCCCGAGTCCCGACAAAAGTCTGTCGGGACACGGATATATCGCAGTTTTCTCCACTCGCGACGTTTGCGACTGAGCAGCGTGGGAATCATTAGCGGAGAAATGTCTGCATTTGCTATTTTGATGAATTGACAGGAATCGCAAACTTTCCTGGTTACTGCCCCCTGGCCCTGTGGCATGGGTGTTTATTTAGCCACATTATTCCAGACAACAGAACGTGTTGCCATGCAACAATAAAATAAACATTAACTGGCGCGAATGTTCTTTGTCTAGCAGCTAGCAGCAGTAATGCCGCAGCAATTATGCCGAAAAGAAAATGTACCTTTTCCAAAAGTTTACAGGGCACCTACCCCTTCCTCCGAGAGGTGCAGAACAATGCGCACGAAGCCGACTGCACACACTGTAAGTGTTTTGTTCTTGTACTGAGTTGGGTAGCCTATGTTGCAAATGCTGTGCGCTCCTGTGGGGGCTTTCCTCGGGCTGACGCCCCTCTCCTCCTTTACTGCTGTTTTGTTTGAGTGTATATTTACGGAAGCCACAAGAGGCCCTTTATATAATCTTTTTTTATTCACCTTGTTATCCCGAGATAACGACATAATTAATTCAGGATCTCGAGAAAACAACACAACTAATTCGAGATCTCGAGAAAACAAAACCGTTATTTCATGATCTCAGCTGGATCACTGTATCTCCGTCGGTAGAGACGAAGCCGGGCCAGTCTTCTGCGGAGGTGCCGCAGACTAATTTTGAAATTATCCCTTATTAAAAGACTTAATGCAATCTCTCCCTGTGCCAACCCCTGATCAAAATATTGCCTTATTAGGTGATCGATTATTCCAGACATTCTAATGACCAAAGTTGCGTCTATACAGAATGAGAAATAGCCCCAAAGTCAGCATATCATAAGTCTCTTGGCGCACAATTCTCAGTTGTTTACTCGAGATCTTGGAATAACGGTTTTGTTTTCTCGAGATCTCGAATTAGTTGTGTTGTTTTCTTGAGATCCTGAATTAATTATGTCGTTATCTCGGGATAACAAGGTGAATAAAAAAAAAGGATTATATGAAGGGCCTCTCTCGGCTTCCGTAGTACATATTCTCAAATATAACATACCATTCTGACAGTTTGGCCATATTATTGCTGTGTTGAACAGCTTGTTGCACCTTCCATTAAAGTGTTCACTTTTGTCCACATCTTCTTGCTTTATTCATTCAGTTGTGGGGAATGGTTAGTAAGGTTGATTCTGACCGAGGCTATGTTGAGGTCACATATCTACTTTTTAAGTTCATGCTATAGTGCATACAATTTTAGAGATCTAGCCTACATGTGCATATGCATTCTTCTTGGTGTTCTCACAAACAGGTGAAATAAATCAGTGTAAATGTGGCCTATGGACATAGCCTGGCCTATTCTCAGCCATTACAACATCTGTTGTCTGACCATAATTTAACTGATCTGTATACCACTATGCTACTAGATAACAAAATGCCTGTTTGTTTTATTTCATGTGAGATGTTAATAAATGTGAGCTTCAACAAAATGATAAGAGCACCTCTCTGACGCTACGTTCACACTGCAACGCTTAATGCTCAATTCCGATTTTTTTGTGAAATCCGATTTTTTTGTGAGGTCGTTCACATTAACAAATATATGCGACTTGTATGTGATCCTCAGTATGAACGAAAAGCGACCTAAAAGTGTTCCGCATGCGCATTGCAGGATACGACGACATCACACGCAGTGAGCATGGCCAGTGTTTACGGAAGTAAAACCGCCCGGTTGCGGTATGACCCATCCAATCTAGCTTGAATAGCTGCATCTCCCCAAATGGAAATCAGCTCCCTAACCTCTGCGTCCTTCCATTGAGAAGATTCAGAACCTTCACAGCCCGAAGCGTCCCTCGCATTGATGTCATGCGCAGGGGCACAGATACGTTTTTTGAACTGGGGGGGACAAAGCTGCCAGCAAACCAACCCCAATATGCCTGTCAAACTTGTTGTTAGTAACCATAGCAACCAAGCTCGAGCTCGCAACCTGTGCAGTCTGTGCAGCTCAACCAACCGAATATCAGTCTTTGTTTTGTTTTATGTGAGTTGTTGCAACTATGTATACACTGCCGTGCACCTCAATAAACCGAATGGTAATTAGTCTTTTGATTTTTCCGTGAGGTTTGCCTTATGCAAAGAAAGACAGCATAGACGTTTTTTCCTCCCTATAAGTGGGGGGGACCGAGCGAGGTGAATTTAAATCTGGGTGGGACGAGTCCCACCCTCTATCTGCGCCCGTGATTATGCGCCATGTTGTTGTAACTTTTTTTGAGAGACCCGCCGCCTACTTCAGTGCAGAATAGTGACGTTTGTGGCTTGTTGATGACGTGTAAGTCGGATGAATGCGACCTGGCGGTTCAGACTGAAGTCGCATATGAAAAGATCGGATAGGAATCGGAATTAGGACCACATATCCAAACGGCCTGGGTCGGATTTGAAAAAATCGGATCCGTGTCGTTCATATTGTCAATAAAAGATCGGATACAGGTCACATATGGGCGAAAAGATCGGATTTGAGTCACTTCAGCCTGCAGTGTGAACGTAGCCTGAGTGTCACGTTTACGTAAAAAAAAAAAAAGGTGTGCGTGCACGAGCATGGTCGCGCACAAAAGTGTCCCGGTTTCAGACTCGGGAAATCTGGTCACCCTAATGTGGTGGTAAATAGAAATGTGCATTTACCTGTGTATCCCAAACGTTATATTTATTGTTTTATTAAAACCTTCCACTGTTGAGTAAAATGTGCCTTCATTATCAATTCTTTTGGCCGCCTAGCATCCATACTGATCACTAACGTTTCTAGTGAAGTAGCCTAAATGAAATGAATCACCTCACAGTTGTTTTATCAGGGCTACCTTGCCTGTGTTTCAGAGAGCATGGACCTTCTTAACTCCTTTCCAAAAAAAAAAAAAAACCCTTTCCCTGAAACTCAACACGGGCCTTCCGGCCTCCGCTGCCTGTGAGCGCCTTTTCAGCTCGGCTGGTTTATTGTTTCCCGCAAAGAGAGCACGGATTAGCGCAACACACTTTGAGAATCAGCTCCTGCTGCAACTCAACACGAGCTTTTCGGTTTAATGTTTTAGTATTGAGTGGGCAGGGCACTTTATTTCATTTCTTTTATCAGCAGTCAGTGTGTTCATTTTTCAGTTAAGACAATTGATATCATTAATGTTTGCTATAGAAAGAAAAAGAGAGCACAGTTTGTTAATAAGGAATTGCTCAACATTTCCACTGTCTTGGATACTTTGTTTGATTTTGGTTTTCTTTTCTTTTTTTATTGTGGTGTTTGAGTTGGACCATACAATTCAGAATTTGGCACTTTGCTTAAAAATGTTTTATGGGGTGGTCTCTAAATAGTTTGCACATTACCTCTCGACAGGTTGTAAACATTATGCGGTTAAAGTGCTGATGACACGAACATGACTCTATGCAATTTCTTAAATAAACTATACAACATGGCAAACATGTTAGATTTCTGTTATAATTACGTGAAAAGAAGCTGTTGTTACGCGAATATCCAACGTTTAATTGCACAGCGCAAGAAAACTGGGTCCGTGGCTCGCGGCCATGTTGTGACGTCAGCGGAAGAACACGCTGCGGTTCACTGGCTGTTCTACTCAATGGAAATGGCGCATGAAAACGCCGGTGAACTCTCTAGTGCTAGCTCTTCAACAACCAAATCCTGGTACTTTAAGCAGTGATCATGATGGCATGATTTTATCTGATTTTAAATAAATGAGATTGATAATAATGTGAATGTTCTCAACGAGTACATACAAACTCTGCAGCTTCTGATTCAGCAGCTGCGTCATACTCCGCAAAAACATCAGCAAGAACCTTCAATATAAATGGAAATGCAATACACTAAGCTCAAATGACTTTTGGAAAGTATAATTTCTAAATTTTTTCTACATATTCTTGAAGTCGGTCATCGGGGTACTTGCTACCGTTCCCTAACAACGCATGGCAAAGGGTAAAGTGTAGTGTTGCTACGAGTACTTGCTAAAGCCTCCGGTGGAAGATCCTCGATGTGCTGATAAGACATACAGTTCTATAGAACACACAAGTGTCACGATAATCACAAAACAGATGCAAATTGTTAAAATACTGTACCTAATTTTTAAGCAATCATGTATTGATCTCTTCCGAATAGAATCTATGATAGCCTACCCTCTTTACCCTTTGCCTCTCGTTGCTAGGCGGCAGTTACATGAAAGCCGCAAGCTTTCACAAGCAAATACATGACTGATATCACGCCGGCTTTATGATTACATTTATGATTATCATGAATGTGTACTCTATGATGTGTACTCTGTGAGCGCTCTGGAGCGAGTCACTTCCAAGATGGCCGCGCAGACCGCATGGTTACTATTTTTAGCATCATGTCGGAGCACTCTATACTTCTACGTACCTTTATCTTATGTCATTTCTCAACACATGTTCTGACAGTTGGACTGTCTTTGGAGGAGTCGGCTTGTCCCAGGCGACTGCTGGATCCGGCATAGCTACTAGTAGACCCCCTCCGGAATACTGTAGGCACTGCTGATGGTAGCAGCACACGTTTGTGCTGAACTGAACACCCAAGAGATTCTTTTAAGCTGGGAAGGGTGTCAAAACAATCCAAATCGAAGTGTTCAGAGCACAGGACGGATGTTGGTGAGGGCTCCCACTTGTCACGAGTGCGCCTGACTTGCTTCACCCACTTCGCATGCAGCTCGGGATCTCTGGGAAACTTGAATAAACTTACCCCATCCTTGTGGGTTTTGGAAAAGCCGGCAACACAACGCAAAGGCATAATAAATATATATATATATATATATATATATATATATATATATATATATATATATATATATATATATGTGTCTAATAAAAATACTAATAATGATAAACTGAACACCTGCCGCATCAACAACAAACTGGTAAGTTAGGAGGAAGGTTCTTTCGCTGATGTCATATAGCTCCTCCTCCTCTTTCGTCTCCTGGGTGCTGCAGCCCTGTCAAATTTGCCCAAATAGCGGCGTTTTTTATCATAACTCGTAAAATAGGCGCCTTCGTGAATTAATATATGGATCATCGGGAATTACTTTTTATGTTATAAAACATCGCCAAAGATGTCAAAAACGTGTCATCAGCACTTTAATTTCATCTCATCTCATTATCTGTAGCCGCTTTATCCTTCTACAGGGTCGCAGGCAAGCTGGAGCCTATCCCAGCTGACTACGGGCGAAAGGCGGGGTTCACCCTGGACAAGTCGCCAGGTCATCACAGGGCTGACACATAGACACAGACAACCATTCACACTCACATTCACACCTACGGTCAATTTAGAGTCACCAGTTAACCTAACCTGCATGTCTTTGGACTGTGGGGGAAACCGGAGCACCCGGAGGAAACCCACGCGGACACGGGGAGAACATGCAAACTCCTCACAGAAAGGCCCTCGCCGGCCCCGGGGCTCGAACCCAGGACCTTCTTGCTGTGAGGCGACAGCGCTAACCACTACACCACCGTGCCGCCGCACTTTAATTTGTCAATTATATTTTCTATATAAGGAAGAGCACAGTGTTACTAAGGAATCACTTAGCTGTCTTTAAATCGTGAGAGCCCTGGACACTTTGAGTTTGGTTGGTTTACGTTTCATATGTGTCGTTTAGTAAGTCTGCTTTAGTGGCTTTAATAGCTGCCGTTTGTCAGTAAAGAAAAAAATGGATGATAGAATTTACAAGTTATGCCACTTGTACTTGAAAATGTTTGATGGGGTAGTCCAAACAAAGCTTTATACATTATACTGCCTCAAAGGTTATTATGTGGACTAATAGTTCATTAAAAACAATTTGATTTATGACTTGTCCTTTCTTTTTTTACATCAAATAACTGAAAGTAACTAAGTAACTTTTACTCAAAGTACATTTTAAATTGAGTACTTTTTTACTTTTACTGGAGTAGATTTTTAGATGGGTACTTTTACTTTTACTTGAGTAGAATTTAAGCAAAGTAAATATACTTTTACTTAATTACAATTTTTCAGTACTTTTTCCACCTCTGGTAAAAGCTAAAGGTAACGCTTCTGACATTTTCAGGAAAGAGAAGTTTACACTTTTATGGATTTTCAGTAACAAGACAGCTGCATTTTTAATTTTTTTCAATTAACTTTAAAGCTAGACGGCCTTTCAATTTCATGAAATTTAGTTCCGTCTGAAATGTGGTGATTGTGATATCTGTTTATTTCTGTAATATCTCACAAAATATATCAGGCCATTCTGTGGCTGGGAAGTTATTTAAAATGAAATGAAATCACTCGCTTCACACAGTCAAGCAGACAGAGGAAGTCCGCATGCGCAGGTTTACCTTCTTCTTCTTCTTTTGGGTTTTACGGCAGCTGGCATCCACAGTGTTGCATTACTGCCATCTACAGGTTTCCCTTTGAGCGTGCACTGACAGTTCCATCATTCTGTCGCTAAACGAACAGCTGATCACACCGAGGTGCTCGCTGAGCGCCCATATTTATTAGTTTGGTCCTGCGTTTCCTTTCCTTCATATATAACATAACGTCTTTTCTTCTCGCTTTCTTTCCGTTACCGTGGTCGGTCTTTCACGTTTCATTCGCACACTCACGTCCTCCATTTTTCTCTCCTGTTTCAAATTTGTATCCCACAATGCCTTGCGTGAACAGGGGAAGGCCATGATGCGATGCATGATGTAGTATCTTGTATTGGGTCATGGTGAAGCAGGAAAAAATAGCAGAGAATTTAGGGCCACATGGAGATAAATTCATTAATTGTTCTATTATAAAACATTTAATAAAATTGGAAGTCTGTGATTCAAATTCAGTAGCTTTCGGTCACTAAACAAAAATAATTGGGTGTCGGGAAAATTCTTTTTATGACCTACACTTGAAAAATCTGAAAGGCAGTCTAGCTTTAAAAGAGAGGGAAAAATAGAGAGGATATATTGAGGGAATGACTGTTTATAGCTGCTGTAACATAAGTAAGAACAGGAACTAATTTGTTTTTTTGGATGCTCCACAACATTAAATGTAATTATAAATGGATAAAAAGCATGACATAGTGTTTTTAATAACTGAAAAATCAGAATCAGTGCTGTGGTAGAAGAGGAAAAAAAGCAATTGGGAAACTGGAAGGAAGAGGAAGTGTGCCCTACCGTGTGCCCACCTCTGCCAAGCCACAGATCATCAACATCAAAATCAAATCACTTGAACTCAGGATAATACTAAAGCTGTCCACCAAATTTCATCCAAATCTGTTCACGACTTTTTAAGTTACATTGGGAACAGACAGACAAAAACAAAAGGAGGCGAAAACACAACCTCCTCCAACAAACATTCACAACGTCTTTATTTTATTCCTCATATTAATTATAAGGACAAGCTTTATCTCCGTGCATCTTCATCATCTTTTTTCCCTGAGTGAAAAGTCCTCCGCCTAGCAGGGGCTTCCAAAATGCGACTCTCTCTCTCACACACACACACACACACACACACACACACACACACACACTTCATGATCACTATCCAAGTCACTCAAAATATCTTTCTTCAGATAAGCAGACCTCCTACCAGTGTTCCCTAAAAAAC